>NC_049213.1:5094019-5096519 GCF_013347855.1 Anguilla anguilla
GACACAGGTAGAGTCCGACCCTCACACACACACACACACACACATACACAAACAGGTAATGCACACACACACATACACTGTTCCTCTCTCACCATCATAGACACAGGCAAAGTGTGACCCTCTCACATCCACACACACACACACTGTTCCTCTCTCACAATGGAATCACACCTGACCCGCCCGGTCCCCCCTCACCCACAGATGACCTCCCAAGAAGACGTCCCCCTCAGCTCTACAAGCCGCCCACCGCTGAGATGTTGGCCTACCTGGACTTCAGCGTGTCCACCACAGGGATGCTGACCGGTGTTAAGGTAGCTGTTGTTAGCTGGCTTTGGATGTAAACGTTAGCTAGCATGCTAGCATTATTCCTGAATTTTGTACACTTTGCTAAGCTAGCTGGCACTGGCACTGATGATAACTGCCTAAAATAACGAAAGATTGGGGTTCGGAAGGTACCCTGTGCAAAATTTTGCAGTGTATGCAATATTTCACATAATACCGCATTTTATTTCTCAATGGAGAAAAGGACGGTGGTATTGCAAAAGCACAGTAAATGGTTTTGTTCGGCATGTTGTTGGTTGTATGAATTGTCTTCACCCCTGTGTAGGGTTTTGGAAGTGCTCTGCTAAGGTATACAAGAAACAGGCATGATTCTGCTACAGCTCTACACACGACAACTGCCGCCATTACATATTATCAAAGAAATAAACCAATTCAATTCTGCCGAGCGTCTAATAAAACTTTTCATCAGTATTTGGCCACGCTTTCCTAGAGGCAGTAGAGAAAGAGGGAAAGATGGCCGCCTTTTGTTTCTCCATGGAGAAAAAGAACCCCGGTGTTGCAGAAGCCTGGCCGATGGATTTGTCCAGCGCGCTGTCGGTTGTGTGAGTGTTTGGGGGTTTTTGGAAGCGTGACTCACTGGGGGGGGGGCGGGGTACGCAGGTGTCCCACGCGGCCGTCAGCGCCCTCTGCCGCTCCATCAAGCTGCAGTGCGAGCTGTACTCCACCCGCCAAGTCGCCATCTGCCTGGACCCCTACTGCGGCCTGGGCTTCGTCATGTGGTGCCTCTGCAGGTAAACCCGGGACGGTGTGGCCAGTGTGGGAGTGTGTGTGTGTGAGTGTGTGAGTGTGTGAGTGTGTGAGTGTGTGCGTGTGTGCGTGTGTGCGTGTGTGCGTGTGTGTGAGTGTGTGTAGTGTGTGTGTGTGTGTGTGTGTGTGTGTAATCTGGTGTGTCTCTCTGCAGTGTGTGTGTGTGTGTGTGTGTGTGTGTGTAATCTGGTGTGTCTCTCTGCAGTGTGTGTGTGTGTGTGTGTGTGTAATCTGGTGTGTCTCTCTGCAGTGTGTACTCAGGGCACCAGTCCATCCTGATCCCTCCTTTGGAGCTGGAGAGTGCCCTGCCTCTGTGGCTGAGCACGCTCAGTCAGTACCGCATCAGAGACACCTTCTGCTCCTACTCTGTGATGGAGCTCTGCACCAAGGGCCTGGGCACCCAAACCGAAACGCTGAAGGTGAGCTCCCCCACTCACTCACACACAAGCATGTACACACAATCACACATACACATAATCACACACATATATACACACAATCACATACGCACAGAATCACACACATATATACACACAATCACATACGCACATAATCACATACATACACAATCACACATAAACATCATAACACGCATACACACAGTCACACGTACACATAATCTCTCACACACACACACACAATCACACGTACAATTACTTCTGTCTCACTCTCTTTCTCCTTCTCTCCCTCCCTCCCCCCTCTCCCTCTCTCCCTCTCCCCCTCTCCCCTCTCTCCCTCTCCCTCTCCCCCCCTCCCTCCCCCTCCCCCTCTCCCTCCATCTCCAGGCTCGGGGTCTGAATCTGACCTGTGTGCGCAGCTGTGTGGTGATCGCAGAGGAGCGCCCCCGTCTGGCGCTCACGCAGTCCTTCTCCAAACTCTTCAAAGACCTGGGCCTGTCCCCCCGGGCCGTCAGCACCGCCTTCGGGTCCCGGGTCAACCTGGCCATCGGCCTGCAGGTGCGTGTCTTGCCCCACGCCCATATGACATCACCACGCCCGTCTGTCATCATCATGCCCGTATGACATCATCACGCCCGTATGACATCATCACGCCCGTATGACATCATCACCACCCCCGTCTGACATCACCATGCTCGTATGACATCAGCACACACTGCAGTGCGGTGCAGCAGTCAGAGCACTGGACTCAGGCCCGTTTTACATCTTTCTGTCCGTTTGTCTGTCCGTCAGGGCACCGCTGGGCCGGATCCTTCCATCGTCTACGTGGACATGAAGTCGCTCCGCCATGACAGGTGAGGCTGGGTTGGCCTCCTGTGTCTTTACTGAACGAGGGACGTGTTGGGGGGACGGAGGACGGCAGGACTGACGGGACGGTGTGTCTCTACTGAACGAGGGACGTGTTGGGGGAAGGAGGGCGGCAGGACTGACGGGACGGTGTGTCTTTACTGAAC